>NW_018745025.1:261972-309664 GCF_001683475.1 Chenopodium quinoa | reverse complement strand
CCAAGTTGAGAGGGGAGACTTTCTCCCATATGTCAACTACCCTAGCTGCCCGGTTCAAGAAGGGCCGGTTCTGGTTGGAGTAACAACCAACCCACTACCCTTATTGGCAAGGGCCTTGTAGCTCCATTTCATAGCTACGATCCTATCCTCCTATGATTATAAATAACCCGGGGGTTGTGATTCTAGGGGGGACCCCTCTTATTACCACTTCCCCGAGACGTGTGGTAATATGGCTTTCGAGGAGATCTATAACCACCCCTTAAGGGGATACTTCGGGTTTCCACCCGGGTATGATGGTGGTTGGGGCACGAGTAGTGCACCGGATTTCGGCCACTACCAAAGTTTCCCCCACTATGAACTTCCTCCCTACGTGGATCAATCCTCTTTTTCCGGCGATGTAGACCCAAACTACAATTATTTGCCATCTCCGCAAGAGAGGATGATGGGAGTAGCATGTAGACATTTGTATTTACCGTTCCCTTCTCTTCTTACCCATCATTTGTAACACCGAGGCCGGTGTCGAGTTCTAGCTTGGGGGAGATGTTTCTCATTGTGTACATTAAGTGCGGGATTGGTAATCAAATGTCTAGCTTGGGGGGAGGTCTTGAGGTCTTTGTGTATAGGGTGGTTCTTGGTTTTGATAATGTATGTGCTTATATGTGATGCTATTTTGTGCATATATTGAAAAATTTGAGTTTGTTTTGGGAATGTTTGGAATGTAAGGCTTGGTTTAGCCTTTGGGACTTGTGGTTGGTTTCATATTGTATTATGTTCTAGTTTGCGTGCCTACTTTTGGTTGGTTGTTTTTATTTTCATGAGGATATGGCACGCCTAGGCTAGAACGATTGCATATTGATGTATTTGTCTCACTTCTCTATTATATATGTGCATTAGAGCGTCTTTCTTCTATGTTAGCTTTGGTCTATTTGTGGTTGGATATTTTGATGGTTGAATGCATGGTATGGTTGGCTTGCATTTGGTCTCTATTGATGATGATTGATGAGGTTGTTTCTTCCCCTAAAATACAAATCCCTAATATCCTAATTCTTTATCTTGTTTTCTTATCCCCCATTCTTTCATTAAAAAAAAAAAAAAATAAAAAAATAAAAAAAAAAAAACATTGTTTTGCCTTAGATTGGTTTTTGATGATGATACTGATTTGTATGCGGTAGATACTTGCTGTCTTTTTGTAATAAAATCTCGAGCATGGTTTAGATGCCCTTGGTTGAACATAGAATTGGCTAGTTTAGGCTAGTATGAGAATACTTACCCGTACGAGACTTAAGTCTAGGTTTGTGGTAAAATGGTGTCGCCTGCCTCAAAGGAATTTGAACCCCGAAAGGTAGTATTTGATCCCACATTTGTCCTAGAAAGTGAGGTTTTATGTTTTCAAGCCATCAACATTTTAAATGAGTGGCAAGGATCCTCCTTGATTTAGTACCTAAATCGAGAACTTGAGCTCCAACTCCTAAGATCGCAGCTTAAACTACTCTTGTTATTAATAAAGGTTGTTTCATAAGGTGTATACGCATAGTGCAAGTTAAGGCATCCGGATTTTAGTTTTTATTAAGTGTATTTTCCTTCTTCATTGTAAATATTAGTTGGTTATGTATATAAAATTTAAAAAAAAAAAAGGAAAAAAAAAAAGAAAAGAAAAGGGGAGTTGTGATAAATAGTCACCACCTTACCAAATAAACAAGCTTGGGGGTGCATTTTTTGCTTAGAGTATGGTCATAGTTGTACTTTATAGGTTTATATTTTAGCTTGGAATCAAATACAAGCTCTTTTAGTTTTCTTCTACGCCTTAACTTGGTGTTGAGATCCTCATATTTTTGTGCATTGAGGGAAAGAGTAGTCGAAGCCATCGTCGAGGGAGTTTGGTTCACAAGCATATGGAGAGGGTAGTTTTCATGGAGATGTTGAGTGTTTAAAATCCCGCTATATCTATTTTTTTCCAGCTCCTTCGAGGAGTCATGAGACAACTACCATTAGGGGCGATTTAAACTTTGTGATGGGGACGCGATTAAGATTTGTTAAAATAGGCTATAAGTTGAGTATTTTCGGGAAAGGTTAGCTAGGCCTTGGCTAGTCATGACCGTGGTAAGATCTTAGGCATATACCTCATGCTCGAGTTTTAATTGCTTAAGGATTCTCTTATCTATGTATGTGCTTTTTCTTTGAGCAAACTTATCTATGGGGTTGTTTTGTGCTATGTAAATCACTTGAGGACAAGAAATTGGCTAGCTTGGGGGGACTTGATAAGTGGTTTATTTGACCACTTATTGTGGTGATTTTTAACCCGGTTTTGTAATCTTTTCCCCTCTTTCTAATCCCTTTTGTATATAAATGTTGCATTTTGGCTTTGCCCCCCCCCCCTCCTTCTGTGTTTGTGCACTTAATTTGCAGGTATAGGTGAAGTGAGGCAAAGCAAGGAAGTTCATGGATTGAGAATGGAGGCTGAATGTGATGGAGGGAGAGGCCGCTTCTAGTGGAGCTAGCGTGCACCTACCCAGGAACGGGTGCTCCTTCAAAGTTTCATAATTCTGCCATGCTTCTGAACCTGTGAGGAGCGGTCGTGCACTCATTGAGGAGCGGGCGCTCCTAGCTGCTCAGCTCGAATCTTCCAACCTTCTGGAACAGGAGGAGCGGGCGCGCAACTACCTAGGAGCGGGCGCTCCACCCTGATATCTTGAATCTGTCGTCTACTGAAGAACAGGGGAGCGAGCGTGCACCACCTCTGGAGCAAGCGCTCCTACATTTGGAGCGGGCGCTCTTGACTGGGAATCCAGGTTTACTTTGACGGATTTCCCTATGTAATTCGGGGAGTATAAATACTACCCTTTAGTTCATTTTGAAGATAGCAAGAACTAGAATAGTTTTCAGAGAACTTCCTCTTAGTTAGCATCTTAGTTCATAAAATTAGTTGATGATTTAGTTTGGAAACTCTCAAATCTAATCATTGTAGAAGCAAACTTCAAAGTTCATTTTCAGATTTTCAGCATTTATTCAATATTTTGAAGCTTCAATAGTAACTTCTTTCAATTGTCTCTACTTATTTTCTGATTTTATTTTGTTATTGCAAGTCACTTGAATCTCTTAATCTTGATAAATTGTTGTTGCATGTTAGTTTTATCCATAGTGAATCACTTTTCCCCAATGTTAGAATTTCTTAGAATCCCAACTTGGAACTTTGCATGTTACTCACAATGAATTGTGAGTAGTCCTCTTAGCTAGAGGTTGGGTGAAACTCAACCTAATGGTTAATTAAGTAAACTTGGGGGAATTATTGATGTTTGATTTGTGATTAAATTGATTGTATGAGATTGCTTGTTAGTTCTTCATGATAGGAGTAGCTACCCTAGAATTTGGAGCTTGATGGCATGTTATGATTAGTTTGACATGGAAATGTAGATTAAGTATGTCATTACTTATTGCAATTTTATTATGTATCTCCTATTGCTAAAATAATGAGGGATCTAACTTTAGGAGTGTGAGTTGTTTTCCTAATTGCATGAGGTTGGTCTTACATATAGTCCTTGCTATCTCTTGTCTCCATTTGCTCCCAATATGCTTGATTACCATGGTTGAGTGGATCCCATTCCCTAGTACTTTTAATTACTCGATTTAGAAAAATAGTTTGTTTGTCTACATGACGAATCCCCAATCAACAAAAGTCTTCGAACTAGCTTGCGTATTAAGATGTTTAGCGATTATATCCCATTCTCCTATGGACTGAACTCTTACTTATCATTGTGCTTGGTTTGTGAGATGTTTGCTTATAAATGTGTTTGAATGAGTGTGGAACGTGCGACCATTCTAACGCCCATCATGGGTTCCATGAATGGGGATTAGAAGACGGCAAGGGAGTGTTATCTCTCATGCGTCAAGCCTACTGTGGTCGCAGCCGTCCAAGGCGAGGAGCCCATCGACCTTGATGACTTCAAGGAAGCCGCGCCTGCTCCCAAAGTAACCGGCAAAAAGAGGAAGGCGGACCACCTGGTGGCCGTCAAAAAAGAAAAGCAATAGCAATCAATGATCGGGGAACGGTCAAATGATCTATGTCCCCAGCCGAATGGTGAAATTATTGACATCGTTCTAGATGAAAGCCGTCCGGAACGAACCGTGAAAGTGGGGACGGTTGCTTTTGCAAAGTTGAGCGCAGATTTGCACCAATTGCTGAAGGATTCAAAGACATTTTTGCCTTTAAAGTGGAAGAGATGCTAGGCGTCAACCGGATCTTGCTGTCCACAACTCGTCGTGGATCCAAAAAAGAAGCCGGTTAGGAAAAAGAAAAGGAACCACGGCGAGGAAAGATCTCAGGAGGCAGCCGACGAAGTCAAGAAGCTGCTAGATGTCGGGTTCATTCGACAATGCTACTACCCGGATTGGATAGCAAACGTTGTCCTTGTTAAAAAGCAGAATGGCACCTGGCCGATGTGTGTTGATTACACAGATCTGAACAACTCTACAGCCGGTCATGCCTTGATGAGCTTCATGGACGCCTATTCAGGCTTCCATCAGATACCCTTTGATCAAGAGAAGACAACATTCGTCACTGATCAAGGGTTATTCTTTTATACGGTGATGCTGTTTGGGTTGAAGAATGCGCCTGCTACCTTCCTATGAATGATTAATACAGTCTTCATTAATAAAATTGGGAGGAATATAGAGGCGTACATTGATGACATAATAGTCAAATCTAAGCTACAGACGGATCACCTTTCTGATCTCCAGAAACCTTCACCACCCTCAGGCGGCATAAGGTCATGCTTAATCCCAAAAAGTGTGTCTTTGGTGTTGAGTCTGGGAAGTTTCTCAGATTTTTGATTGATCAAAGGGGGATAGAGGCCAACTGGGAAAAGTTACCGGCGATAATTGACATGAAGTCACCCCGCACTGTCAAGGAAGTCTAAAAACTTACCGATTTTCTGGCGTTATTGGGAAGATTCCTCAGTCGGTCAGGTGACAAGTGCCTCTACTTCTTCCAGGCAATCAAAAAGAAGACTAGATTTGAATTGGGGGAATGCTGAGGCGGAATTTTAGAAATTGAAAGAGCACCTCCACTCATTGCCACGGCTGGTCATCCCTGTAGTAGGGGAGGTTCTCTATATGTATTTAGCCGTCTCAAATCATGCCCTCAGTGTCGTTCTCCTAGCTGAGAGAGACGACATTCAGCTCCCAGTCTATTTCATTAGCCATGTTCTTCGAAACGCTGAGCTGCGGAACCCCTTGGTTGAAAATTTTGGCCTTACCTTTTTCATGGCAATCAAGAAGTTGAAACCATACTTCTTGGCACATCCGGTGGTGGTCTACACAGACCAACCTCTCAAGCGGCCAATGACCACCTTGGAGTCATCCGGCAGAATGCTCAAGTAGGCTATTGAAATGCAAAGTCTGGAAATCACCTTCGAACCAAGAAAGGCAGTGAAAGGTCAGGCGTTAGCCGACTTCATTGTAGAAATGACAAGGCCCGCTCAACCGGACAATGTTGATCAGGTCTGGAAGGTATATGTAGACGGGAGCTCTACTATGAATAGTTTTTGTGCAGGCGTAATTTGCAAATCTCCGGAAGGGGGCAAATATGAATATGCACTACGGTTCAAGTTCCAAGCCTCGAATAATGAGGCGGAGTATGAGGCCCTGCTAGCCAGTATCCGCATGTGTAAGGTGGCAGAAGAAAAATTGACGGCCTGCTCAGATTCTCAATTGATTGTTAGCCAATACCATGGTGACTATGAGGCCACCCATCCGGCTATGATCAAATATCTGCAGGCAGTCAAAGATGAGGCCGGGGAACTTGACGAATTTCATCTAAGTTAGGTGCCCAGGTCAGAAAATAATCAGGCGGATGCACTGTCTAAGTTGGCATCATCCACCTCTTGTGATGCGCCTAGGTCAGTCTTTTGGGAAGTCATGGAAAAATGAAGCATTGAACACGATCCCACTGGAGTTCTTGACCGAAGCTCTACCTGGATGGATGCCATCCGGGCTTATTTGGCAGACGACACTTTGTCGGACGCCCCTTCAAAAGCGGCTACATTGAAAAAGCGAGCCTCGAGTTTTGAGATCTATAAAGGAGAACTCTTGAGGAAGGGTTACCTCCAGCCGCTGCTGAAATGTGTTACCCCAGAAAGGGGGAAAGAAGTTCTAGAGGATCTGCACTCGGACTTTTGTGCATCACATATAGGCGGCAGAAATCTAGCGAAATGGGCCAGGCGGCAAGCCTACTTTTGGCCCACTCTTGAGGCAGACGCCATGGAAATGGTGAAGAAGTGCAATAAGTGTCAAAGATTCGGCCGGCTCATACACCGTCCGGCTACTGATTTAACGGCTATCTACAACCCGATTCCATTTGCAAAATGGGGCATGGACATCCTGGGTCCAAATACGCCTGCTACAGGCGGACGGAGGTACATCCTGGTTGCTGTAGATTACTTCACCAAATGGGTTGAGGCAGAGGCGGTCAAGGGCATTAAGACAAAGGATGTCATCTCCTTCATTTGGAGGAACATCATCACCCGGTTTAGGGTACCTATGTCTATGGTCTTTGACAATGGCCCTCAGTTTGAAACGCCTACCCTCAAGTGCTGGTTGGGAGATCAAGGGATTTCACATTGTTTTGCATCAGTCGGTCGTCCCCAAGCAAACGGCCAAGTTTAAGCCTTCAACAAGCTCATCTCAGACGGAATTAAGAAGAAAATTGAAAGGGATGGTGGTCTATGGGCAGATGACTTGCCTCATATCCTATGCGCCATCAGAAAAACTAAAAAAGGGGCAACCAGTGAAACCCCGTTTCTCATGACATACGGCATTGAAGCCGTCATGCCTATTAAACTTTATGAGCCAACACTTCAAATCATGCTCTATGATGAAGAGGCAAATTGGGAGGCCATGCGTCTAGCATTGGATTCACTCCCGGAGCACAGGGCAATGCCGCCTTGCGTCATGAGATATACCGTCCGAGAATGACGAGGGCCTACAACAAGAAAGTACACAAACGGCCCCTAAAAGTGGGGGACTTTGTGTTACGAAAGATGGAGGCAAACGTAGGGCTAATGAGCAAGGAAAGTTAACCCCAAATTGGGAGGGCCCCTACCGGATTTTTGAAGAAGTAAGAGGCGGCACATACCGCCTGGAAACTCCAGACGGCAGGCAGCTAGCCAGAACTTGGAATGTAGATAACTTAAAAAAGTACTACTTCTAAAGACTTGTAAATCTTTGTAAATAGAGTATATTAATGAAAGAATGCTTTATTTTCATTGCCTTTTGTACAAAGTCCCATCTATGCAATGCACAACCGGGCAACCGTCTGCTCTAAACTGAGTAGACGTAGGCTAAGTATCAAACTTAGCCATTCATAAGGCCAATGGCCAGATATATATTAAACTGCCTGCTCCAACATGAGCAGGCAACCGGCGACGCCCATCTGGGTGGTACATTTTTCTATAAATCATAACTCAAGCGGCTTTAACCGACTGTCTAGGTTAAAGATAACTCATGGTCGTTTGAATGGTTCATTGAAACCAAGATACAACCGGTCGTTGCTTCAAAGCAACACAAACGGTAACTCAAAACTTGGTCGAATGTAACCGGTCTTTGCCCAAAAGCACTACAGCCGGTTACAAACCCAAATTAAGCAAGGTCAAAACCTTAGCAATTAATTCACAACTTGGGTATGATGCATACGCTAGGCCATTGGCCGCCTGCATCCCAGCAACCGGAAATGACGGATACCCAAAGGGTAACCCGCAGCCGGTTAAAAGAAAAATCTAGGTTGGCCCTAGCCTGCACCGTCTGCTAATCCAACTTAGAATAATTCTACTTCTTTAAATACGGTCAATGACGCCCATCTATCCGTCCGGATGCTTGTTTGGACGGCTGCTTGCTTAGAGTTGGGTATATTAAGAAAACAACCGTCCAGGGGCAGGCAGAGCCAATGCATCCAGCATACCGCACGTACCGAATCAAATTGCAAAAAGAAAAAGATTTGTACGAGCAAAAATTGCAAAAATTGAAGCAAATAACATCAAAGGCAAAACCGACTCAGTCGAAAAAAGATATTGATAAGAAATGATTGTCAGCCGGACCTATGCCAAGGGAAAGGAGATACATCTAAAGTACACGGCTCGCAGGCCGGAAGTAGAAAAAAGAAACAAATCAAGTTACTGCTGCTGCTGACGCTAAGATGGATGGCCCTGGCTGAAAGGAGGAGCGTCTTGAGTTTGCTGGGCTTGAGCTTCGTTCCCTCACCCGACACTTGATCTTCCGTCTGCTCCTCCTCTTCCTCCTCTGCAATGCCGGCCCATTCTTCAAAGGGAGCCGACTTCTCTATTCCGAGAACCTGGGCATCGAACACCTCAGTGGCGTATCTGTACCGCAGGTCAAAGAAACCCAGTCAGTGTCCGGATAGATCATAGACCAGGCCATCTTCATGCGCTCTTCACAGTCACGCTCATTCTCGGTGATTAGCCAGTCTTGCTCAGCCGCCAGCTTTTCTTTATGGTCCGCCTGGGTCTGGGCCAACTCATTCTTCAAGCGGTTAACCTCTGACTGCAGCTCAGTGTTCTCCTTGTCAGCCTCCCCCAATGCTTTGATATCAGCTTGGAGGTTTTTGACTTGAAGTTCAAAGTCGCCTGCCTTCTTGTTGGCTGTGTCAGCAGCAGTCGTGAGCTCCTTGATTAGCTCCTCCTGTTTCATCTCCCGGCTTTTAGTTTGGATTTCATACATAAGGGTGTTATATTGGGTAACATCAATAAGGTCGGCTGCCCTTCTATTCGCATCCCTTACCTCCTCTTGCTTCTTCCGCAAGGGGACCTTCATGCCGTCCACCCTCAACATCACCTACAAAGTCAGCCGGAAAGGGGTTAGTATTTCAATTACGCTACAACCCACGCTACAACCGGCAAAAGACTAAAGTGGCGCAAAAGCACCCCAACCGGTCATTACCTCAGAGAGCAGTGAGTTGATACGGTCTATGTTGACCTGGTGAACACTCGGCATTGCCTCCTTCTCGGAACGGGTGAGGGTCCTCAACATCCTCTTGGCATAATTTTGGAGGTCCGGCCAACGAGAAGAGGCATCTGCATCAATAGATTTATTGGTTAAATACTGAGCATAGGCGGCACCTACATTCTGCCGGCTTCTTGAAGAATCCCCTGATTGGGTAGCTTGGGACTTGACTCGCATAGGCCCAAGCGGCCAGGGGGGATCAAAGGTGAGAGTCGTACCTTGATTTTCAAGCTGAGGGGTTATCCCACCCCTAGCCGCATCGGAGCCGGATGCTACAGCAAGCACCCGGCTTGAGGGAATTTCGGGCTCCCTCGTTTCAACCTCAGCCGGCCCTGTGCTTAGGCAAAGGTCTTTTAGGCTTTTGCCTGCTGAGGTAGGCCTCTCAGGCACAGGCGGCCTTCCGGTTGAGGCAGGGGCAGCCGGAACCCTTCCTGATTTGGAAGCAGGCTGGGAAGGCTCCTCTCCCGGTCTCTTCTACGTCTGTCTTAAAGAACGAGGAACATTCTTGCTCCCCGTATGAAAAAGAAAACCAAACAGCCGGTTAATATCAAAATAGGCTTCAAATCATACAGACGGTAAAAGAGCTCAGCCGGCGCTTACCCCATCATCTTTGGCCGCCAGTTGGGCCCTCTTTCTCTCCAACTGATCCTTCCGAATCTCTGTAGCAGATTTAGCCAATGGGTCTTTTCAGGAGGCACCATCTCTAATCCTTTCTCTGCAAATGTGCTGCCATAACTACCTAGCATAAAATTCCCTAATTAGATTTCGATGTAAAAGCCATATCACACATCAACAGTACCAACAAATTAAACCCTAGATTAATCGCATTCATACACAATATTATTCAAAATTCAGCAATTAAACCCTATTCAAATTTCAGCAATTAAACCCCATTAACAACAATTATTTGCATTTTAATAAATAAATTTAACAAAAAATGTGAACTTTATGCATAATCTCACTTCAATTAACTATAAATTACAACAATTATACCAGAATTAACGCAAAATATTAGTACCTTCGCGTTGTTCGTGCTTCACCAAAATATCAACAATGGCTTCGCCTTCGTTATGAATATAGAAATTGTAACAGAGAGATTGTGATGAATTCGACAATCGAAATTGTGAGAGACAGACACTGCAATTTTCAAATTACGGGGCATGCAAATTTCAAAGGATTATTGCAAAGAAACAGAGAGACTGAGAGAGTGAAATTAATTGGAGGATATTGCAGGTGGTTGGGTAATTAATGCCACCTCAGCATCAGTTGGAGGGAAAATGAAGTCAAGGGCTGAAAGTCCAAAACTGCAACAAGTCAAGCCGGTAACAAGTAAATGGTTCTATTTATTGAAGATCCATGCTAAAGGTGGTAATATTCATGGATAAAATAAAGGTGGTAATATTTATAGCAGACTGGCGAAAGGTGGTAATATTCTCGGCAATTTTTCCTTTTTTTTTTTTCTCCTTATACAATTACGTTTAATGCAATCTCATTAATTTTTTTTTTTCGATATACTACCTCCATACCCGTCGAAACTTCCACCGCTGCGAGAACTCCGGCCTGATGCTGCCGCCATTTGTTGGAGGAAAAATGAGTGGGGTAGGGGCATCGCAAGCCAACCTAGACCAGGAAGGAGGAATGAAATCTTAATGTGATTTCTTCCCTAAATTGATAGTGAAAAATCAATTAAGAATGAACTCTATTGTGGAATTGATATTCGGTGATTGATAAAAAAGAAAAAAAAAATCGAAATTCCACAATACAAATCTTAATTTAATTGCATTTCAATAGCTCAAACTTATAATTTCATCATTTGATAAACATCTTACCGGAGAATTTGCGTCAATGGAGGAGAGAAGGCTCAGAGTACAGCTTCAATGGTGGAGAAATAGAGAGTGGGAGGAGAGAGATAGAGATTTTTTTTTTATCAAAAGCAGAAAACTCAAATGAAAGAGGAAGAGGAAGAGCGTGAAAGAGGGGAAATGAATGGAAGGGAGGAAATTAGGGAGAAAGTATAATTTGGTGACTCAACAAAGGAAATGAAATGCACCCAAATGCAAGAAATCCAAACTCTCCAAATTTTGTCAACCTTATGAACAGGGAACTTCATTGACTACACACTCATATCACTATTACTTTCATATTTGACAACTTTCCTCTTTTATATGGGTTATTATAGATAGATATAGTGCAGTTTATCGATTACGGTTAACTTACAAAATGTATGGTCATTAAATCAGTAATGTTGTCATTTGAACTATATCTTTTAGCTACCCTTATACTATATAGTGCAGTTTATCAATTATTTTCAGGCAATAAAATATATGGTCACTAAAATCAGTAATGTTGTCATTTGAATTATAACTTTCGGTCATTTATTGAAATTGAAAGGTACACATTCACAGTTACTTCATAATATGTCCACGTTTTCAATTTTTCACCATATACCCTTGAGTTTTCACAAATATGCACCAAATATCCTACCAAATGTACACCAGGCACTTAATTTAGGTTCTCACTTTTAGGATGTATAATTAATTGTATGATTATCTAATGATCTTGGGGTATTTATATATGAATAACCTCCTTAATATAATCCTAATAGGAATAGGATTGGTATTTAGGAAATAACTTATTCCTCAAGCTCCGTAATTAACTGAACCATATATTGTAATAATACACTTGGCCGAATGACACTCAAGGTTATAACTTTCAATGATTTATTGAAATTGAAAGGTACTATTATTTGGATTGACATTACAATATTGTTCAATTTTAAAATTATTGTCCACCTACAAAGTATATAGTGTCATTTAAAACAAACAACGTTGTCATTGGTACTATAGTTTTCGGTCATTCAATCAACAACGAAAGGTAAACCAAAGTTGTTTATGCTACAAAATATAATTATAAAGAAGATGATTTAATTTATGAGCATCGTTTAAGGGTATAGTTCAAACGAAATTATTAAACAATTTTGGAATAATGAGTAGCTTCACATAACGAAGAGTAATATAATTATGCTTCTAAAGAATATGATTTATATCAACAAATGGAATACTCTAACCTACACGAATTGAATACAACAAAATTTATCAAAATTCCTAATTATATTGTCAATTATGCTACAAAATGTTTGAACTACATCTTACATTCATTTATTGAATTGGATGATAGTCTTATTTTATCTCTACCCTTCAGTATTGTCAATTTTTTATTTTATTTTCACTATATAATACATATATATTGTCATTTAAAGCAAACTAAACGGTCATTTAAATTATAACTACTTTGTATAACTTTAATCCATTCGTTGAACTTAAAATGTACTCCTATTTTACCGAACCTTTAAATATTGTCAATGTCTTGAATTATTGTCTACTTAAAATTTATATATATATATACTATACTAAAGTAATCACCAAACATATCCCTAGATTACACGTGTCAGCACCTCATAAAATTTCCCGTCCAAAAACTTTTTTTTTTTTTTTTTTGTAATTTTATTAAAAAAAAAAAAAGAAAAAAAAACTTGAAGTTAGTTTTACAAGGTAGAAAATAAGTTAACAATTCTTATCTTAAAATTTAAGATTCCATATTCAATTTTGACTTAATAAATAACGAAAGGTGTGTTAATTTTGATTAAATCCAATTGTATTGTTGATCGACTAATTAAATCATCATACATCTTTCAAAAAAAAATCATCAAACAAAATTAATTTTCTATTTTATGCATAAAGATATAATTCAACCATGTATTAAATGAAAAATCCGAGCATGGCTCGGGCATTAACTAGTGTTTTTAATGTCACTTAAACCACACTATGTTATATTTTAACTATAGATTTCAATAATTCATTTATGTTGAAATGTAATCTTATAAGAATCACTCTTACAATGTTGTCAATGTTTTATACTGTATTATTTATCACCTTAATATGTTTGTCATTTAAACCAAGTTACACTGTCATTTGAAGAGCAATTTTCGGAATACTTTACTACGTAGTATAAGAACGAGCAAACTCTCTATAATCTTACTGTCCTGCAGGTCTACATCTTTCAAAGAAAACCTACAACCATATGAATGTCTCAAATCACCCTCTGTTAGGGGAAATATAAGCTGCCATATAGACGTGAGAATGCATGAGACAAAAAATTAGGGTAATTTGAACACAATGCATTTAGTTTGCAGTTTTCTTTCGCAATTATAAATGCCTTTGTGCGTAAACTAAAGCAGTCCATGAACAATACATGAGCTCACTTAAGTAAAATTGTATAATAATAACTGGATTATTCCAAGAATAGTGAAATTACTCTACTGCATATAAGAATGTAACACAGCAGAAAAATAACCATGGAACTAAGAGAAATTACGATTGAAGCATCAGCACATAATTGTGCAGTTCAGTCAATTGTGAAAGTCTTATAAGTAAAAACAACAGAGCATTACACTTTATCTTAAAGAGATCGAGTAACAATTAAGCAATATAGAAAAGCTGCAGTGTGTTCTCATTTAAGTAGAAGCTGGTTCCTCAGAAGCAGCATTTTCTCCATCTACAACAACAAAAAATGGAACATGAAAGTTCAGCTCAGTACAGAACCCATGTACAAACAACATAGCAATATAGCATCACTAAGAAAAACAAGGTTTTTAATGTAGCACTTACCTTCACCATCTGTTGGAGCACAAGGAGATTTACGGTACCGTGTTTGTTGTTGTGGGCTGCATAGACGGAGACAATATGAGATATCACCATCATCCAAATTACTAATCACTTGTTAATTTGAATAACACAGCTATAGTGACAATCATTTTGAGGAGGGAATACAACGAACAAAGAAAGCAAGCAGAATTTCAAGGTCACTAAGCAACAACATATACAAAAGGCATCTATCATGAGATTAAGAACTCAGCTGAGTTATAGCTGATTTCTCAAAGTAACTAGACTACAGCCAAAATAGTAGCACCCCCATCAAGAAGTAATTAGGTTTTAAGCACATAATATCCTTAAAGAACAGACTTCAGCCTATAGTTTAATACTATCAAACAGACCGTGGTCAATAGTTCCCCAAATTAGTTTGCTGCTAAACAAATTTCGATGATCCAAATGCTACAAGAACCATCTCAAATTCAGGCAAAACACAATGCAAGGCTTTCAATTAGCTGGTAGATGTTTGGTTCAAAAGAACCAAGTATAACAAATTTTAACTTGATAAAATATGAAGATAACTAACATTTCATACGTTATAAAGCACACAGCGAACAAGCAACAAAAAAAAAAAAAAAAAAAAAAGGATATCAATGTCAGATCAACATTATTTGATAACATTGTTAGTCTAGTATCTAGTGTACATGATTAAAATTACAAAACCAAAATCTGGCTCAAGTTCCTTATGGTACCACATATGGATTGGCTCAATGTTCTTACGGTGCTGCAAAGGATAAGTAACAGCTAACATCAACAAAGAAACGGCACAAATCATTCAAATTGATACTGCAAGAATTTCACATAATTGAATTAGGGTTTTCACAAGGTGAAGTTTGACAAATACCTGCAGCTTAGGCCGAAGTGCCTCAAGAGGCCCTTTAGGCTTTTTTATGCCTTGCTGTGATACCAAAAAAGATGCATTAACTAGGCTTTGGAAGTCTGAACATAAGATCTTTGTATGAAACTAAAAAGCTAGTTAATGGGACATATTAAAGTGCAAGTAGGTACCTTCCCTACAGCCAAAACGCCAATTGTCGTGGCAACCCCTTAAGATAAAACAAGCCCCCTAAACGCATTTCCCTAACAACAAGCTTCTTCGTGTTGTCAAAGGTACTTAAAATCCTACCCAATGTCTCCACGGAGCATTTGACAAGTTGACATTCATTGCCTGAAAAATGGAGATAAAACAAGATTAACTACAACACTTCAATATCCTAAAAGTTCACAAATTCTATAACACATATCATTTTCAAAATACTGTAGTTTTGATTTAAACATTGCTGTGATTTCAATGATATACCTTTTTATTCCTTTTGGAAGAAGTAACAACAGTCCCTCTGACTCCTTCACCTTCCGACAATGATCCAAGATGATTCAGAGGTTGATTCCGACGATGAATCCTTTAACTCATATATTTTCTCAACCACTTTTTTTCCTTTTGCCACCCTCTACTCTCATACCTCCTTTCCCTTTACCACCACTTTAACCTTTCCCTTTTCCACCACTTACAATTCAGCTTTTGTCTTCGACGAAAATGGTGAAGAAGATATATAGCACCTGCAATGGAGGATTGATTACCTCTACACAAGCGGGAAAACGAAAAGCTTGGAGAAAATGAAATGGAGGAATAGAATTCAAACGGGTACTTTACGCTTTTCTATGTGTACTAGATGGAAGCTTGTGTGATGCACGGTTTTTCCTCTAAGATTTTTAATTATTTGATTTATTATATTTAATAATTTCAGACAAAAGTACAAAAGTTTAATATTTGGTTTTTACTATAATTTATAATGAATTTATTAAATATAAATATATTTTAAATATGATATTTATTCTGTTATATAAAATTTTTAATGTGAAATGATAAATTTTTAATAATTATATCCTAAATCATTATTCATTGTTTTACCATATCTTTTATTTCGATAGAATCACCGACCTCGTCCACAACCAACCTACTACATCAATGAATAAATTAAACCATGAAATGTTAGGCAAACTGAAATTGATATAAATTAAATCTTTACATTTATATAAAATAAATCAATATATTTACCAATAAATGAAAAATTGTTGCGATATAAAATCAAATCTATGCATTGGAATTTTCTCATTATCTCCAAAAATAACCAAAGCCATCTATATAATAGTATACAACATCTAATCGTATGCTATTACATAAACAAATAATCGTTAAGTATCCTAAATAAATACAATGTAACTAATAATTACAAATATAAATTTAAACATAAGATTTTAAAAATTACCCGGACATTGATGACCTAAAACTAACACAAAATTACTAACTCAAAATTCGCTTGATGGAGTTTTGTAATGAAATTTTATTTGTGTCGTATGATGTGTTAGATCTGCATGTAAAAAAAACATTTAGTAAATAAAACATAAACATATAATCGTTGAGTATCCCAAATTAATACAATGTAAGTAATAATTAGAAATACCCACCAGACCCACCCAGCCACCCACCAGACCAACCCAGCCACCCACTAGACCCACCCAGCCACCCACCAAACCCACCCACCCAGCCCCACCCACCAAACACCCACCCATCCACCCACCCCAGCCCCCACCCAGATCCTACCCAGCCACCCAAAAAACAAAAAAGAGTCAGAAAAAACAAAAAAAACAAATCGAATACCAAAAAAATCCAAACAAACAAAAACCAAATTAAATAAAAATTGAATGTACAAAAAAAACAGATCTATAATATACAAACAAATTGAATATACAAACAATCAAATTGAATATACAAACAAATAGAATATACAAATAAAAAATGAAAAAAAAAACGAATTTACTAAATCTATAATCAATTTGTTCTTCAAATCGAGGGCGTTGTTGTTGATGTTGTTGAGGTTGTTGCGCTATTGTTGAGGTTGTTGCGCTATTGTTGAGGTTGTTGCCACCGTTGCTGATGGTGTTGAGGGTGGGGAAAGAGGAGGAAGGGACGAAGGAGAAAGAAAGGAGGAGAGGAGGAAGGGACGAAGGAGAAAGAAAGGATGGAAGAAGGAGAAGGAAGCAGAAGGAGAAAGAAAGGAGAAGGAGGAGGAAGGGACGAAGGAGGAGAGGAAGAGCAGAGAAGAGGAAAGAGGGGAGGGGAGGAGAGAGAAAGAGAAGAGAGGCGGTGAGAGGAGAGAGAGGAAGTTAGGGTTTTTGTTTTTATATAATCATACATTCCGACGGAATATTCCGTCGGAGACCCCTAATGTTCTTTTTTTTTTCTTTTATTTCTTCCGACGGAATTTTTCCCTAGGAAATTATATCTTCCGACGGATTTCTCCGCAAACATATTTCCGACGAAAAATTCCGTCGGAATGCCTGGGAAATTATTTGACTTTTTTAAAACTTTTCCGACGGAATTTAGTTCCTCGGTAATTATATCTTCCGACGGAAATTTCCGTCGGAATAAATTTTCCGGCGGAATATTCCGTTGGAAGGGACAATTTCCGACGAAATTGTTTTCCGTCGGAAAATTCCTTTTCCGGCGGAATTTTCCGACAAACCAAAATTCCGTCGCAAAATTCGACATTTCCGACAAAAATTATGTCTGTCGGAAAAAGTCCGTCGGAATTCAGCCTATTTTTAGTAGCGTACACCAGTCATATTCAGAAATACGATTTACATCGATTGTAGTGTGCAAAAATCTACTTATAAAAAAAAATTGTTAAAGAACATTTCATATTAAGATAATGCACATTAGAAGGTACCTAGTAACTGGTTTTGTACAACAAACCTAAGGTAAGGTTGTTGATTTTGAATACTCTTTATGCAACAGTTTACCACCAACACCAAGAAACTCCTCTTCCAGTCATCATCAAGAGGAGTTTTCGCAGGTGCTAATTTGCTCACAAGTTTGTTCACATTATTGGGGAGTACTCCCCCATGGTATCTCTTCTAACTATTCAACACCTCCTTATAATCTTCATTGCCATCCTTTGCATCTACTATTTCCTTTCCTCCAATTGGTATTCCATATACCATGTGAACATCAACAGCTTTTACATCAATTGATCTATTTCTATCCAAATTTAATTTCATTCCTACGACATCAAAATTCAAGACAAGTTGTGCTGAAAATTCAGGATAATTGTGGGGAAAATCCAAGTGTAAGAATCCACCAAAACCCATATCCTTTATATCTTTAAGATTATCAACATGGTTAGCCAACTGCTGGACCAAGTGCATCAACGGCATAACAGTTTGCCTCGTTGTCAACTTTATTCTAGTTTCTTCCTCATCACTAACATCATCAAAGGGTACTACTTCTTTTTGTGCAACTCCTTTCTTGTCTTTCTTTATTCTAGGTTGCTTCTCTACTGCAACCACCTATGGAACCTGAACAATTGATTGTGCTGCTGATTGATCAGCTTCCTCTTTCTCATGTTTATCTTGAACTTTCCCACCCTTCTTGTACTAAAAATTAAAAAAAAAAAAAAAAAATCAGCAAGCAATAGGCCTGAGCACGGATCGGATATCCGATCCGAAACTGGATTTCGGATCGGATATCCGTATCCGCGAAATTCAGATATTTGATATCCGCATCCGATCCGAAAATGTCGGATATCCGAAAATCCGGATATCCAAAATTTTCGGATCGGATAAGTCGGATATCCTGTATCCGAAATTATTTAGTACCATACCTTAACTCAACACACGAAGTATATCAAACTTGGATGTGTTTCTAGGCTTAAGACAGACAAGTTTCAAGGTAGATTTTACACGGGTTGAGCAAAATGATACTACAGTAATATGCAACATCTATATCACATTTGAGCTTAACAAAATCAACCAGCTCAAAAACTAAACCAAATATAATTGATATCAAAATTAATGACCGAATATGATATCAAAAACTAAACTCAACATCAACCAATGCCTCAAAGGATTGTACTTCAATATAATTGATATCAAATTAATGACTGTATGCTTAACCCAAAAAAAAAATTAATTTACTAATTAAATTGTAAAATACTAAAACCCACTTGATGCCTAACCTAACAAATATACTCCATTTATATGGCAAACTTGTAACCTTCATCTTCCAGATCTGAGCATGAATAATGAAAGCGGAGTGGGCCTTAGAAGTCACGATCTGTAACCTTACCGAAGCAAGCTTGCGACACTCATTTGCAGATAAGCCGACACGAGATGGAGATGAACTCCGACGCTACAGATTTGAACCTCGCTGCGAACGGCTCCTCGATGCGGTGGAAGAGTAGAAGTGTTGGTTCATTGGTCCCCTCCGGTCAAGATAGAAAGCTCGGAAATTGCAGAAGACGAAGAGAGAGGAGGGAGGAAGGAGATCTGAGAGGAGGGAGGAGGGAGGAGGGAGATCTGAGATAAGAGAGAAGGGAGGAGGGAGGAAGGAGAAAATAGAGGAGAAAGAGAAAGACTGAAAGAGGCGGATGAGCTCTTAGGGACTTAGGGTTATCCTGATGTTTTTAAAATGATAAAAAAAAGTGTTTTTTTTTCGGATTAAGAGTCGAATACCCGATCTGATATCTGACTTTTTTCGGATAATCGGATATCTAAAATTGAAATTTTTGATATCTGATATCCGATCTGATATCCGAAATTTTCAGATCGGTTATCCTAAATTTTTGGATCGGATGCGAATCAGAATTTTGGATTTTCGGATTATCAGATAGTTTTGCTCAACCCTAGCATGTAATATATCTTTAATAATTTGAACTACTAAATTATAAATGACCTTACCCTTTTTTCCTTACAATTTGTTTAAATCGGTAAGGCTCTTTTTAGGCCCATCATCAGCCCCATGTTCTTTGTCTCGTTTTGTTTCATCCTCAGTTTTAGGCTTTATTACACTAGATTGCTTTGGTACTTCAATTTCGTTCTCAGATCGTCAATATTAAATTAAAGAAGCATCATAAAATTAAATGCTTGTAAAATGAACATTGAGTCTTTAAAAAATGTACACATATTTTTATAAAGACTACTAAAAAAAAGATAAAACAAACCAACGTTTTATTTGAAAAAAGAACATTGTTTTCCAACTAAAAAAATTAACCAATTAAATTAGCAATCTTAAACTAAAATCTGCCTACTATCAGTGAATCAGAAACAATGTTATGAATGCACCCTAGTCCCTCACTTACCTTCATTAGCCAACTCATAACCAAACCCCCAAAAGAAGAGTATCAAAGTCAGGTGTATAACATTGGAAAAAGGTAGGGTCAGTCCAAAATTTGTCTTAAATAATACTCAAAAAATAATAATAACAATAAGTAAGAGACAACTAAAGCCTTAAGACCTTTAAACTTAAGCTAGCATCCGTCATATTCATCAAATAATGAATGTATGAGCCCCATTTCCATCCTTCCCTGGAGTGTATTGGCTATCTTTGGTGATTCTATGGATCAGCATGTCATTGCTTTTCATTTTCATCTTTCAACTCTTTTAATTAAACATCTATATTATCCTTACCATAATAATTACTTTTTTTGAAAAAAGAACATTGTTTTATATTATAACGAACAATCAAACTATAAAAAGAACATTCAAACCAAAAAACAAAACATTAAACACTTTTAATCAACGAAATCCATCTCAACTACCTTCCACAAAAATAAACACAAGTGATATACCAAAAATGAGTGGATATACTCCTTATTACACAATCATTTAGAAATTAATTAATTATCCCTTAATAATAATAATGGGGTAGGCACATAATTAAAGCCACACGCATGAGTGTAATTGCCCATATTAGGTGCCTCACAAAGAAGATTTATAAGGATTAAGAAATGTTTAACTGATCTTAATACCAAGAGTAATTGCTAAGGCAAAGTTAGGCAATTGTCAAAATTCATGAAAAAGATGAAAGATTAGGCAATCAAAGTGTAGTGCATCCAATTCAACGAAGTCCATTTCAACTACCTTCCACAAAAATTAACACATATTATATACAACAAATGAGTGAATATACTCCTTATTACACAATCACTTAGAAGTTAATTAATTATCCCTTAATAATAATGGAACCTTTTCTATGTAACAGCATGTCAATGCCTTTCATTTTCAATTTTCAACTCTTTTAATCTATACATCTATATTATCCTTACCATAACAATTACTTATTCATAGAAAGAACATTGTTTTCTGTTATAAAGAACAACCATACTATAAAAAAAAGAATATTCAAACTATCAAAAAGAATACACCATATCCAGATTTACTCCAAGGTACAAAGAACATCTACTTATAAATAATGAACATTACACTACAAAAAACGAAAAAAATAACATGTTACAATACCAAGACTCACTATATAAAATAATACTCCTATAATTGTTCACAAGTACCAATCCAATAATTAAATAAATAGATGTAAGATCTCAAATAAAACAAAAAAAGAAGATACAATAAAGTAGGCATTTCGTAATGGTCAAAGCTTGTACTAGGTAATAGCAATATCTTTGTTAATGGCTTTCAACATCTCAAGGTCCACAATTGGATCTTTAACCCCTGTACTACTTGTTCCTTCAGTTTTCTTCTTACTTTTACCCTTTTTCTTTTCAAGGTAAGCTATTAATTTCTCATCATCTTGTTCTTCTTGTTGCACACTACATCCCAAAAAAATCAAATTACTCACGGATTTATACAAAAATCACCCAAAAAAAAAGAAAAAAAAAAGACACATTCAGCCACACAAAATCAACAATTAACACGAATTAAAGCAAAAAAATATACTCACTTTGCTAATTCCCTTAATAGATCTTTAGTTTGAGTGCTGAAAAAAAAAAAACCCAAAAAAAATTAAATATAATAAAAAAAACGAAATTCAATGTTAATAGTCAATAGAGTACTTTGCATGATGAAATTAAACTTACATATCATCTTCTTTCACCATCTTCACAAATTTTTGAAGCACAATTATGGTTTTTCTGGCCGTAATCTATTAGGGTTTTGATAGTACTTTAATGGTTTTTTCAGAGAGAAAATAGTAGAGAGAGAATTTGAATTTTAGAGAGAGAAAGTGATTTGAAAAGATTTTACCTTTTATTTGGGGGTAACTATTTTTTTTACTTTCTGTTTTACTCACTGGGCGAAAAAAATCTCACGTTCTTCCTATTTCTACACAATGTTCATCGATATTTTTTATTTTTATTTTGAGGCTTTAATGCGACTTGCATTTAATTAACAAAAGGGTGTCGTGTTGGGCCGGTGTACCATGCTCATGGTACACCCGGATGTAGGGATCAGGAATTGTACATGATATTGAACAATTGGGAAACGAAAACATAAGGGAGAAGTACATGCATTATACTATGTCAATTAAAGAACGAATTAAGTTGAATCATTTAATGAAAAGGAAAAATTAGAATTCACCCGTGCATCGCACGGGCTTTAATGCTAGTCAAATTAAAATCAACAATGAATTTTTTGGCGTAATTCAGTTTTATTTTTATTAATCTGTTTCATATAATACTCTCTCCCATTGATTCGGGTTGAACTCGGACTCAAAAATCAAAATTCGAATTTTTTTTTGGATTGGATTTGGACTCAACCTATTGGAGTTCAAAGTCCAAATTTAAGTCCAAATAAGAAGTATTTGAGATTTATAATTAATTAATTTTTTACAACTTTATACCAATAATAAGGTTATTTGAGTGTCATTGATTATGATGATGATGTAAATTGATGTTCAAGGCAAGAAAATTTTAAAAAGGATACATGTTTGATTGACAATAGAAGATTTAAAGTGTGAATAAATAAATAAATATTATTTGTTTAATAATTATTTAGTTGTCTAAAAAATATAACAATGAAACATGTTTAATTGCTATTTAAATACTATGGAAAATATGGTATGTAAAATGTTTTTAAATGTGATTTGCTATATGTATATATAAATGTATGTATTTATAATGTATGTATTTATATATATATATATGTATATATAAATGTATATATATATATATATATGTATGTATGTATATATAAATGTATGTATTTATATATGTATATATATATGTATATATATATGTATGTATATATAAATGTGTATATATATATGTATATATAAATGTGTTTATATATATATATATATATATATATATATATATATATATATATATATATATATATATAGTTTACTAAATATATTTATTGGGTAGAATGTTGAAAATGGGACGCCATTGTAAAAAAAATTTGGATCGGACTGGATTGGATTCAGACTTAAAGAAATTTGTTCGGATTGGACCGGACTGGACTAAAATAACTATTGGAGCGGACTCGGACTCAAAATTCCAAGTCCAATAATTTTCGGACTGGATTTGGATTTGACAAAGTCCAATCTAGTCCATCCAATTTACACCCCTACCAAAAATTAATGCATTGTTTAGTTATGTTACAACTTACTATTGGGCTATTGGCCACTACTTATCTTGCACATTTTATGCATCGTGGTTCTTTATCTTGGCTATCAATTCTTTTTAAGTTTTGCTTCCGCATGGTCCCAATATCCGATTATTGAAGCGCATAGATTGTTGAGCTCGTGATTGGCCCACATGTGAGTTTGTACCACATTAAATTAAGGGGGAGTGTCTCGGGAATGAATGCAACGTTGAAGAATGAATACAGTTGTGTCCACTTTATAAGGTTAGGGGGTACTCCCTCATTACCATATGGTTTTAAGGTGGACCCTCCTTAGTCTTCTGAAGTGGACTTGCACTTCCCGGGGGCGGGCACATCCCAAACCCGTTTGACATTGATCTCATAATCAGAAGTATATGAAACTAGGTACTCACTTCCATATTATTGTAAGAAATTTTATGCAAAGATGATAAAAACAAAGGTAAGATGGGTAAAATTACTTTAGGCTAGAGCTAGCCACCAAAGCGGCTGGGTTGAATTAAACCAGGCTAAGAGATCTCAGCCTGTGTTAAGCTCATTAGGGGACTAGGTTAGGCTAGGTTGGTCGTGAGCTGACCCATACACAAATCGAATCGGGTTGAGATGGGTTGTTGATCGGGTTGAGTTAGTGGATTTCATGGGTTAGCACACCGGGTTAGGGTGGGTTAAAAATTGGGTTAGGCGAGTCAGTGATTGAGTTGTTCTGGCTGGGTTGAGAGGGGTAGAGTTGGGCTAGGTTCATGGGTTTCACGGAATCATATTATGTTATTCATTTATTAAATACATTTTTACAAGTTTTTTTTTCTTTTTTTTTTTATTTACCTACACTTTGTTTTATTTATTTATTTATTTATTTTTGAACATTAATTGGAAGTCGTACGACATTTACAATAAAAATCACTAACAATCAAATACATATCCAAATGGATCAAATTGAATTCGACTTTAACAAAACTTCGATAGTTGTCGCTCCTCTTTCACTTCATCGTTTCTTCATAAATCTTTTCGTGAGGGGTTCTATTGATCTGCAAAGTTTTGAAGTAGATCTTCATTCGATTCTCTTGAATATATTTGAGGTATAAGAAACTGTTGTGATCCCGCACAAATCTCCATCAATAAAATAATTTTCAGTGTAAAACAAACACACATGGCCTAAGAAGATTTCATAAAGAAAATGATAAATCCGATAAAATGGAATAATAGGTCTCACGAAGCAAGAGAATAAAATAGGGTCTTATTGCAAGCAATAAAAACAAAAGTGATAACAAATGAGAAATAAGAGAGAAAAAGATTTACAATCAACCTTTAGAAGATTGATGACAACCTCAAAACAATGGAGGAAGAAGAAGGGTATTTTTTTAGACAGAGAATAGAGAGAAAACGGATAGAGTTTTTTATTTGCTAATTAATTTAAGGCAAGATATTAATAATGCTGGTGGTAATCATGTCCCCATTCCTTACCTACATTTAGTACTCTAATCTTTATTAAATACATAGATCACTCAATAATGTGATCTACATTGTAATTTGTAAGTTGAGGCCATAGAGTGGGGAAAAAAGAATAAAAATAGCTCTAAACTACTAGTTTTTTTGTTAGGTCGGGTTTCAGGATTTAGATTACCGGCTAGGTTACTGAATTGGGCTGAGTTGGACTATCAAGTTGGTTACCGGGTTAGGTTGGGCTAGGTTGTTGAATTAGGTTGGATGGGTTGGACTAGGTCCAAATTATGAAAACACAACCAATGACCCAATTAGCTTCGAACTGTAATCCCCCATAATTTTGTGGTATTTTTATATTTATTTTATATATTAAATGTATTTATTAAATATAGTTTATGAAAAATATATTTTAAATATTAATAGTATGGATATTTTATTTTAAAAGCCCAAATGATTTTATAAAAGAATAAAAAAAAGCCTCCTTTGATGTATGTATAGGAACGAGTCTCGCTCTGGAGAATAGGGTTTCCTATCTTACGGAGGTCTGAGTGTGTGCTCTTGCGTGTTCAAGCTTGCCTCCCCATTAGAGGGGGTGTGTGCCTGAGTGGTGTAATGGCAGACGATATTGTGGAGAAGTGGTCGAATCTGAAAATAACGGCAGAGGAGGACAATGTTGCGGAATTGGGGGTGCCAATTCTGGTTCGCAAGAAAGCAACCTTGATCTTTCGATTGTCGGCAAACTATTAACGGTGAGATTGTATAATTTTGATGTTTTCAAAGAACCCTAAAACAATTTTGGGCGTTGAAACGTGACGTAGTGTTTAGGAAAATAGAAAATAATCTCATCATCATCCAATTCTTTCATTGGGGTGATAATTAGAAGGTTCTGGATGGTGCGCCGTGGAATTTTGATTACCAATTGCTGTTGCTGAAGGAGATTCATGGTGACGAACAACCAGAATCTATTGAATTGAAATTTGTCCCTTTCTAGATTAGACTTTATAATTTACCTTTTGATAGTAGGTCGAACTCTGATGTGCGAACCATAGCAGAGAAAATTGGTGTGGTAATGGAGGTTGAGGAAGATGTTCTGGGGTGGGATAAGTCTGGCCGTGTTTGTGTCATGGTGGATTACGACAAAGCCTTTGCGTCGTAATCAGAAAATTAGAAATAAAAAGGGGAATACCTTCATTATTCAAATAAAGTACGATAGGCTATCTACATTTTGCTATTCGTGTGGTATCCTAGGACATACCGAGAAAGATTGCCCGAATGTAGCAGAGGACGAGGAATTAGAGGAGAAGCAATGGGGGCTCTGGCTTAAAGCATCCCCTCGAAAAGGTTGAGCTAAGATGACTGAGGAAGTGTCCAGGCTTCGATTAGCATCTAAGAAGGCCCTGGTGTTTACTCATAAGCCTCATAAAGATCCTATTTCACAAGAAGATGCTCGTGTGATTAATGCAATTTGCAGGGAAGAGGGGAATAAACAGGGGCATGAGATGGTGCCTGTTTTGGTTGAAGATGGACTATTAATGTCTGATTAATTTAACCAGGGGAATAATCGCTGCATTTTGGACAATTTTAATGTAGGTGCAAAGGAGGGGGTGCTGCAAGGACTTGTGGAAAAGAAGGGTGGGATGGATAGTGTAAGTGAGGGGGAAGGATTTGTGAGGGAGGAAGCAGGGCCATAACAGGGGGAGGGAGAGTCTAGGGCGGCCATGATTTTTGTGGCTGGTGAGGGAGAGAAGGTTGGGAAACACTCGGGTAGGAAAAATAAAAAGAGGGGTGAAGGAGAAAAGCAGTGAGGGGGGCAGTAAGATGGATTATGAGGGTGAGAATGTTCTTGGGAAGAGAAGTAGGAAGGATGTGGGGGATATGATGGTTGTGGAGAATGTGGCAAAGAAACCTTTAGTTGACGAAAATTTTAACGGATTGCAGTTGGCGAGGTTAGCACATGAGCTACCCCGCCAAGCTCAATGAGTATCCTGAGTATTAACTGTAGAGGTCTGGGAAACACCTCTGCAATTAATAGTCTTCGGAACCTTGTTCGGAGAGAGGCCCCATCTCTATTATTTGTGATAGAGACGAAGCTTAGTAGTAGTGAGATGATGAAGGTGCGTACAAAAGTGATAGGGTATGAAGGAATTGCAGTCGATCAGGGGGATTGCTTTGTTTTGGTTGAAAAGTTTGAGAGTGGAGCTGCGGACAATGTCACTTCATCACATTGATGTGACAGTTCGAGAAGGGTTAGGGCCGATGGATTGGAGACTTACTGGATTTTATGGGTGGCCTGAGGTGCAGAATCGTCACTTGTCTTGGAAGCTTCTTAGTGAACTCTATGAGGGGGAGGAAAGTAGATGGGTTTGTATTGGGGATTTCAATGAAATTTTGTTGGAGTCCGAGAAGAAGGGTGGTTGTGATAGAGCATTACGGTAGATGGAAAATTTCAAGGAAGTTGTGAATGTGTGTAATCTGGTGGAGGTTCCTTATTCAGGCTACGATTTCACTTACGATAATGGCCAATGTGGGGAGGACAATATTCAGTGCATGTTAGACAAGGCTCTTACGGTTCAGAGTTGGTTGTCTTTGTTCCCGTCGGCAAAGCTCTTTCACTCTCCGATTAAATTGGTCCTAGATGAGAAAGGGGGAAGAAGAAGAAAGGGGAAAAATTATTCAGATTTGAGAAAATTTGGACGGAGAATGAGCGGTGTGAGGGGATAGTGGAGCAGTCGTGGTTAGCAGGGGGGGAGGCGGTAGGAGAGCAAGCTGGGGTATTGCGCGGAGTTGCTAGGGTCGTGGAGCGATAAGGTTTATGGGAGGATTTTCAAAGAAATTAGAAAGAGAAGAAAGAAGCTCGCATCATTGAATAGAGGGGGTAGATTAGAAAATAGGGTGAAGGAGAGGAGGAAAGTGGTTAAAAAAAATTTAGAGTTGCTCCATTTCGAGGAATGATACTGGAGACAGATGTCTCGTGCTCTATGTTTGTCTACGGGTGACCAGAATTTCAGGTTTTTCCACTGAAAAGCATCACAGCGCAGAGCAAAAAAAAAATCTCTTCTTTGGTGCATGATGATGGTGTCCGAGTGGGTGATGAGGAGGGTATATGTAAGGTGGTTGTGGATTATTTTCGGGGCTTATTTACTTCTTCGAACCCCGAAAATTTTGATGATGCTTTGGTAGGGATTGATCGCAGAGTGACTGATGAGAAACGGGACTCTTTGTGCCGAGTATAGGGCGGATGTGGTTTTTATGGCGTTGAAATAAATGCATCCGTTAAAAGCTCCCGGTCTAGATGGTATGTGTCCTTTATTTTTTCAGACCTATTAGCATATTGTTGGTCCGGCGGTTACTACTTTGGTTCTTGGGATCTTAATGGAAATGCTATTCCGGAGGCGATTAATAAAACTTTTATTGTTTTTATTCCGAAAATTAAAGAACCAGATAAGATGTCAGAGTTTAGGCCTATTAGTCTTTGCAATGTGGTATGCAAATTGGTCACTAAAGTTCTTGCTAATCGCCTCAAAACTTTTTTGGTTGATATTACTTCAATTAATCAGAGTGCCTTAACTCCGGGAAGACTAATTACAAATAATATTCTGGTTGCTTTTGAAGTGTTTCACCATATGAAGAATTCGAGTAGTGAAAGTGGTTCGATGGCTCGAAAACTTGACATGGCGAAGGCTTATGATAGAGTTGAGAGGGACTTTTTGAGAGCGGTAATGGCCAAATTTGGTTTTGCTGATAGATGGATTGATCGGGTTATCCATTATGTTTCATCAGTGTCATTCTCAGTTCTGATAAATGGGGCACCTTCAAGGGAGTTTACCCCTTCTAGGGGTATTCGGGAAGGTGATCCTCTATCCCCATACTTTTTCATTTTATGCGCCGAAGCTTTATCGGGGTTGTTGACTAGGGTAGTAGAGCGAGGAGGGTTACATGGCATTAGAGTGGCACCATCAGCTGCTCCCACTTCTCATTTGCTTTTTGCCGACGATAGTATCATTTTTTCCAAGGAGAGTGCGGAGGAAGTGGATACTATTAGGGATATATTGCATACTTATGAGATAGCTTCTGGTCAAATGGTGAACTTGGGAAAGACGACATTGTCTTTTAGCAAAGGAGTGTCGACTGATAAGAGGACGGACCTTGCAAGGTGGTTAGGAGTGAATGTTGTGGATATTCATGACAAGTACCTTGGGTTACCTACGGTTATTGGTAGGCCGAAAAGGGTACTAACAAAAGGGATAAGGGAGAAGTTGTGTAAGAGATTACAAGGATGGAAAGGGGGATTTCTTTCTAAGGCGGGTCGAAAGGTCTTGATTAAGGCGGTAGCCCAATCTATCCCAACCTATGCGATGAGTGTGTTCAAATTCCCCTCCTCCTTTTGTGATGAGTTGCGTTCTTTAGTAGCCAATTTTTGGTGGGGACAAAAGAAGGGAGAAAGAAAAATTTTTGGTGTGAATTTAAGCTATTTAATGCAGCTCTTTTGGGTAAACAAGCTTGAAGACTTTTGCAATTTCCGGAGAGTTTGGTGGCTCGTGTTTTGAAGGCCAAATATTATGCTAGTGGGAGTTACTTAGACTCGGAGCTTGGTAGCAATCCAAGCTATACATGGAGAGGCATTTAGGGTGTAAAATGGGTGGTGAATAGAGGAGTTCGATGGAGGGTGGGAGATGGTCTCAACATTTCGGTGTGGGGGAGCCCGTGGATTCCGGGTACACAGTTGCGGAAGGTTATCTCTCCAAGGGGTAATGCTCAGGAAAACTTGAGGGTTTGTGACTTAATCCATTTGACAGTGGCGAAATGGAATGTTCCCCTTATAAATAATTTATTTTTACCTTTTGATGTAGATCGCATCCTTAGTATCCCTCTTAGTTTTCGTCTTCCGGCTGATACTTTGTGTTGGGACCTTGAGAAAAATGGAGAATACTCGGTTCAGTCAGCTTATAGGGCTATTTTTGGGGACTTGGATGCTGGAGTTGTGGCCTCGACATCTATTCCTACCAATGTATGGAAGAAGGTATGGCATGCTAATACCCTTCCCCGTATTAAATTATTCTTTTGGCATGCTTGTTGTGGGGTATTTCCTACTACATTGGGTTTGAATAAAAGAGTGGCGAGTGTTTCTGCTGTTTGTTCTCTTTGTGGTGTGGTGGAAGAAACGGAATTGCATTGTTTGCGAGATTATATTATTGCTAAACTGATATGGGATGCCAATGAATTTGAGGTGGAGTTATGGGGTCAATTTGGCTCGTTTGTTGACTTAGCTCTTGATTGTTTGGAGAGATTACCGAGTAAGGATCATGGTTTATTTGTGACCATTTGTTGGGCTATCTGGAATGCGCGCATCAGATGGCTGTTTGAAGGGGAGCAATGCAACCCGAATTGCTCATTGGACTATGTTGCTAAGCTGATGAGTGAGTTGCATAGTGGGGAGCAGCCTGCTAGGCCTGTAAGCAGTAGGGGGAGATGCAGATGGCAGCCACCTGGGGGCAGCTTTGTTAAGCTGAATGTTGATGCAGGTTCGGTGGCTGGTAAGGGCTCCTCTGCTGGAGCTGTGGTTAGAGATGCTGTTGGGATGGTGCAGCAGCTCGGAATTTGGAGGAGTGCTGGCAGCCTAACATTGCAGAGGTTATGGTTGTGTTGCTTGGTTTGTAGGCTGTAGACCTGCGCAAATGGACGCGCCCCCTTTTAAAGCCCTAACCTAGCCCTAAATTAAACAGGGCTAACCCTGTCCAATATATAAATGGGCGGGCTTTTAAAGGACTATCAATTTATGGACTTATAAAGGATTGGACAAAGTTTTAAATGGCTGAAAAAGGGTTACATTTATGAGGCCTTTTTAACCTCTATTCTAACCCTTTTTCACTTTCGAATTTTCTGATTCTCTCTCTAAATTTTGATTTTCTATCTCTCTTCTCACTCAAGTATAAACACTAAAAAAATCCCCAAATGCTCCCAAATTATAAACCCTAAATTTCTCAAAAATTAGTAGTCTCTCTCCTCTGTTCTCATGCTCCGCCGTTTTACAAATCCTAGGTCTCGTAACTAGGTAATACATGCCGGCTAATCGTACGATTGTGATTGATGTTGCAGAACTCCGTGAGATTTTCCTCAAGCTGAAGATCAGATCTAAATACATTTTATTATTTGTCCCACAAAAAAACCTTTAAAACAAAATTAAAGAAAGAAAAAAAAAAATGATACCGTTTACGATTTCGTGTGTGAGCCGTCAGAATTTTTTTGGTTATTATGTCCTCAATTCTTTAAGTGGCTATAAATTCATGAGGTTTGGTAATTTTTTTTGTTTTGTTTTTTCAAGGAATATTATGTTCGTTTCTCAAAACAAAAATTAATGAGAATACTTGTCGCCTCTTCAAAGTACACATGTACAAAGCCCTTAAAAGACCTATTATAAGTTTATAACTATGTTTATAAAGTTTAAATGGGCTGGGCCAAGCTGGGCCTTTCGGCCCATAACCCAGCCCGACTCGGTACAAATTTGACTCGGCCCGTGTCCAGCCTAGCCCCAATCCAACCCATTGAACAAGTCTAGCAGGCTGTGATTAAGCTCGGTTTTAAGCAAGTGATAGTGGAGAGCGACTTTCTTGGGTTAATCAACGCAATAAAGTCACAAGAGAGAGGTTCTAGTTCATTGTGTATTATCCTAGATGATATTTATCATATAAGCAAGTCTCTTGAGTGTGTGTCGTGGAAGTTTGTTTATAGGGAGGGAAATAAAGTTGCCCATGAACTTGCTCATCTTGTTCCTTAGGTTCTAGGTAGACATATTTGGTTGTCGGTTTTCCTGACTTGCATTGTACCCTTGGTGAATTTTGATTCCCCTATGAATGAATAAGTTCCCCTGTTTGGTTTCTTCAAAAAAAAAAAAAAAGAATAAAAAGAGCCTAGTATTATTATTCCATCAAATGTTTTAATAGCCCAAATTAAATTTTGAGCCTACATTAATTAATGGGTCAAGCTATTCATGACCCATTAATAAGTTTACTTAACCTCCAAGATTTTTAGTAACCCTACATAATTACCTATAAATACCCCTTCACTCATCAAAAATTGACCCTAATTACTATTGCATTAGGTGATATTCTCTCTCTTTTTTCTCTTTGATTGACATCCACAAAGAAAAAAAAATATATATTCCTTCTTTTTCTTTCTAGTTAGTTCGACACACACAAAAAAAAAAAGAAAAAAAAAAAACTTCCTAGCAAAGCCCACCCGCACCACTGCACAGTGCCCTATGATGGAGTATTTATTTTTATTTTAATTATTTTCAAAGTTGCTGCAAGTTTCTGTTTTTGATTTTTAATTAATTTTCTATAGATTTGAAATTTTACTAAATTTTGTATGCGTATTCTAAACATTATTATACATATTGTGTAAAATTTTCAGAATTTTTCAAGTAGTTTTACTATTTTAACAAATTACTACTTTGAATTGACAATTTTCGATTTTTAAATCTGTTTTGTGTTTAAATTAGTTGACCCCAATTATGCACGAAAATTACATGATATTATGATATTTTCAAGATGTTTTATAACCCTAATTATCATGAAAATATTTTCAGAATATATTTTTGATTTTCAGATTATTTATTTTATTTTGTGAATTTTCTATAAACCCTATTTTCATGAATTATATTCTAAAACTTGTATAGATTAAATATTTAAGTATGGTTAATGTAATTAGATTATGAAAGCATGTTTGGAATATTTATAAATATTATTTTCACATTTTATAATTTATTTTCAGATTTATTAATTTATAGACATATGTACTAGAAATTGTTTTAAGAGTCGAAAAACGATTTAATTGTTATGGATTTTTGTATGGATGATATAAACTAAATTTTTGGGAATATTGGATAATATTAATTATACTTATAAATTTCCATAATATTATGGTTATTTTAAATTGTATTTTTGAGGGTTTAAAATTGTTTTTAAGCACTAGAACTTATTTATTATGCTATACAGATTATACAAAAATCATGAGATGAATATTTTGGTAAATATTGAATTATTTAAGGGTGTCCGAAATTTCTAGAATAATTATTTATTTTTAAAAGGGTTTTAAAGTGTATTAAAAGTGTTTTTAAAGTGTTTTCAAAAAAAAAAAGTGTTTTTAAAGTATATGATTGACTAATACTTTACCCTAATAAGTGTAGTTACTTGATTAACATTAATTAGTGTTTTTAGACTAATCATAGTAACAGATATCTGTATACAAACAAAATTTTGCTGACACATACATCTATGCAATTCTTTCTTAAACTAAAATAAGTGTTACAGGCTATTGACAAGTATTTCTTAAGTCTGTATTCACAACATAAGCATTAGCAATGGCTGCTGAATTATGTGGTCTCAGTTGTTGTGAGCTATTGTTAGCTGTAATATGGCTAATCATTTCGAAACCGTAACTTCATGGTTATGGTTCCCAAAATAAGATATCATGTATGTTTTACGGTCTGTTTCTAGACTTTCTACACATTGCACCCGCTTCTTAACATCGCATTGTTTAGAATCACAATTATAATAATACCTGTTGAGAAATTTCACATACGTTAGAGGGATGTAGAATATTGATTATATGTAGTAGAACATTGGCATACACAAGAATGCACGCCAAATGAGTGCTTTCCACAGAGTCCACATAGATTGATATTACATATAGAATTACATTCGAAACCTATTCAAAAACAGAAAAGGTTACCCGGGATAAATACCGCCACAACTATACAAACTTATTTCCCATCCTGATCAATAGCCTATTACATGCACCAACAAGTTCCAGGACACTAATGCATTTGGTTTGGGCGAAAACATAACTTTTCATCTCAGTATCTTTCAATATGGTTCTTAATCCTGACAACTCACCACATTTCTTCACCAAGCACTTTTCCCTAGTTATAAGAATTGGGCAAACATGTTGTGCACTCACCTTGTTCATAATGGAGCTAAATTTCTTTTATTGAGAGGCATTAGTACTACTAAAACCAACAGGTTGCCAATAAATCAAAGAAGGTTTTTGACGTGCTGATTTTGGCACGTCCATGCCAAATCTCTATTTAAAGAGCAGTAGCACGACCATAACAGAAAAAAAAAAAAAAAAAAAAAAAAAAAAAAAAAAAAATCTCACTCCTCTCCTCTCTCTCTCTAAACTTCTCTTCCTCCTTCACTTCTCACTCAAATCCTCACAAATCCCACCCAAATTCAACATTTTATGCTAAAATTTTCACTCCTTTTTAACAAATTCACAAATTAATACTCCATTCTTCATCTTTAAACCTAAAAAATCACCCAAACTTCCCAAACACTAACAAAAAAAATCAAATTGGGGGTTTTCTTGTGGACTAAAAATTAAGGCAATTGGTTGAAGGAGAGAATTCAAGCAAGCATAAGGAAGGTTAGAACGGTTCATTTGCGGGTTTTACACCCACGATAGACTCGGTATAATCGTTCCTCCCCTTTACTACTTGCTAGCTTAAATTCATGAATATTTGTGTATGAAATTGCTTGAAAAGTTTTTTTAATTGATAATGAGTGAATGATTGTTGATAAATGTTAAGCATTGTTGAATTTGAAAGTGTTTTGTGGAGGTTGTGAGAACCGGATTTTTGTAAGTAAGTGTGAAATTGAGGAGTTGATTTTTGTGAATGAAGAGCATGCTTGCTTAAGTAGATTGTTGTGTTGATTTGTTTAAAAAAGTGCTTGATTTTTCCAAAGATTGATGTTGAATTGTTGTGACTTGAAGTGATGAAGTAAGTCTTGGTTGTTTTTGTGATTTGCTTTGACTTGATTCTAGGTGGTGGACTTAGAGCCTTAGTGTGTTTTGTGTGGTGCTTGTTGGTGTTGTTTGAGCCTTGAATTGTTGTCTTAGTGGACTTGGGGTCTTTTGTGCGTTTGGTGTGGTGATTGCTTTCTAGTAGTGTGTTTGATTGCCTTATAAAAAGACCGATCATGTCTAGGAGGAACCAACCAAGAAACACCTCCTCCGCTAAACTCAGGAACCCTCCACCTCCACCCACCGTCGAACCACCACAAGTAGATACCTTAGGTATAGTCTTTAATAATTCCGATTTGATGAACAACTACCTAAGAATTAGTAAGAGACGAATCCGGCCAACTAAATTTTAAAACCATGAGGTAGCCGAAGCCTTAGGTGTAGAGAATGATGTTAGACAACTATTCTTTCAAACCAGTGTTCCAAATTGGTTAGAAATGCATGCTAACACCTACAAACGACTTACCTTAGAATTTTTGTCCTCACATTTGTCCACCGAGATAACCGTAACAACCCTCAATATATGACCTTTTAATTGATGAACACCCATCACAAGATGACCATAGAACAAGTAAACCAAGCATTTGGGTGGCCATCGGATGGCAAATTCGGACCTAAGGATAAGCCTTCCCAAAAGCATAACTCGGGATCTTTTTGGAGAAAAATCACCGGCCTATTTACTAGAGATCCTAGGACCAACAAGGCCACGACCATAGTACACCCCGCCTTTATACTATCCCAACGCCTAATAGCTAACACTATTTTTGCCAAAGGAGATAGTTTGGGTGTAGTTTCTAAGCGTGAGTTGCTTTTTCTTTGGCAATTAAGTGAGGGTGACGAAAGTTTGAATCTAGGGGCTTGGCTTGTAGACCACCTAGATGACGTAACCACGGGGAGTGGAGTGATAACAATTGGGGGGATGATCACTATTATTGCTGCTTTTCTTGATCTTAATTTTGCAGATTTGGAGATCGTTCCCGGACTAACGAGACTAGACATCCGTTCCCTCAAGGCTATGCATTGGTTGGAGGAAGAAGGAGGGGCTAAGACCTACACATGGTTGGTAAGTAGGCGCCCTTATGAAACCTTGCCCAACCCGGAAGCCATGGTTCTTTACAACCCCGAGAATTGGATCTTTGAGCCAGATTTTGAGTGAATTCCGGGTGGAGAAGATGACCAAGCCCAAGGAGGTGAGGAACAAGAGCAACAACAACAACAATTTCAACAACAACAAAAACCACCATTCCAGCACCCTTTTCAATAGCAATCTCAACAACAAGAAGGCTACCAATACCAAATGCCGAAAGGCTTTCTTAGTCATGAGCAACAAATGGCCAACCTACAACTTGGATTTGGGCAACTACAAACCCAATTTGAGACTGTTCGAAAGTCCAACGAGGACATGACAAAAGCCTTTGACACCATGAGGACGAGTTTTGAAGTACTTCCAACGGAGTTGGGTGAGTTTTGAGGTATGTATCAACATTTGCATCCGGGAGGATCAAGCTCCCAAGGTGGCCCAAATAATTGAGTAAGATTTATCCTTCCCCTTTATGTGCTTCAACAGTCTAACATTGGGGACAATGTTCATGATAGCTTGGGGGGGAGTCATTTACATGCCTTCTTGACATGTTGGTTTGTTTTTATGTGTGCATGTGGTTTGTCCCTGTTCCTTAACATCCAAAACCCTTGAATCCAAATTTGCTCCCTTGAAATCCAGTACCATTAATCCAAATCCTTTACCATGTGAATACTTCTCCTTTCTCTTTAGTTAGTTGTGTAGTTTTGTTTTTCCTCTTATGCTTAACTTAGCTTAGTTGTGTAATTATTCTTGTCAAAAAAAAATTAATTTGATAAAATGCCCAAGGATGAGACTCAAATGACGATGCTTATATGTTTTGCTTGCTTGACTCTTGAGCGATGAGTACTAGTTCTTTTAGAAGGGTGTATGCAAGAGTTGGGGTCAGTTAAAGGCTTATTAATCTTGATTGCATTAGTGTATATGAAATGAAAGCCAATGAATGCTCAATTGCATGCCTAGTATAGGATATTGTCTAATTTGCTCAAGTAGGATATGTTTGAATTAATTTAGGGTCCCTTGTGCCCTTTATGTACCCCCTTTCCTCCCCGAAATGAAACTCTATTAGGGAATTGATTCAACTTGTATCATGTGTAATAAGTGGCGTAATAAGCCACACGTTCTCGATAAAGAAAAATCCGCTCATAGTTAAAAGAGGCAAGGGCATTGAAAATTGGAAAAAAAAAAGAAGAGCATAGAAAAAGGGGAGAACAAAAATTCCCCCAAAACTTCTCCAAAAAAAAAATATTTTCTCTTCTTTAGAGGTCAACTCGTGGATTCCTCCCACACCTTGTTTGCATTGTTGTTTCTTATGAAATTCCCGAGTTAGAGTGTAGTTAAGGGGCCTTGGGTGTGCATTTTGGGAGGTGGACTAGCATTTTGAGATTTCATAACCGAAAGAGGGCTTGTTACAACTTTGGAATATCTAGGTGTGCTCTAATGAGCTAGTAAAAGGTCTAAGGAAGTATCCTAGTGTAACCTTGCTTAGTTCTCCTCTCTACCCGCAACTCATGTGTACATTGGTATGATTGGTAATTCTTGAAAGTTGTTCACTTGTCTTGCTTGTGTCTCATATCCCGATGAGTTGACTTGGGCGAAAAATTGAAATTGTGTGATTTTTAACGATGTGTTGTGGGTTGTGTGAGTTGTGGGGTAAACTCATTGGAAACCCTCACGAGATAAAAACTCGTCCTCTAGGGCGACTTAGAGGTTTAAATTGCTTCTCACTTGCCAAAGTGATTGTGGTTGCTACCATGCGAATTAGTGTGTATATGCATTCTCCTTGTTGCCCCTCCTTGTTTTGTTTCTAGGAAGTTATTTCCCTTCTTTGGTTTGACACTATTATTTTTCTTGAGGACAAGCAAAAGCTTAGCTTGGGGGGATTTGATAACTTGTTATTTGGTATGATTTTAGGGTACTTTTGAACCTTGTTTTCATTATTACCCGGCATCAAAGTTCATTATTTATCTTATTTTTATGCAAATTTTGTACCATCCATGCTTCACGGGTTGTTTGTGTTTTTTATATAATGTAGCTATTTTTAGCACTATGGATGTGATCAAGCATGAGTGAGCAAGGATAAGGGCAATCTTGGTTGATAGAGCCATGGAGGAAGAAGGAGGAGTGCCTTAAACAGAAATGAAAAGCTTTTGGAGAGCCTTGAAGGGTTGTTTGCGTAAGCATCAACTTCAAATGACCATAACTTTTAATATACTCAACCTTTTAAAGTGATTCAATTTGGAGATTAAAGTTCGTCTCAAGAGCTTTCCAACAATTAGTTGCAAGTCCATTTATGGCAAGAAAAGAAGAAGTTAAAGCCTCCCAAAGTTAAGCTGTCTAGGTAGGGAATTCTGCATGGACGTGCAACAAAATGGCACGACCGTGCAAGGCTACACGTCCGTGCCAAAATCTGCACGTCCATGCAGACCTGCTCGATTCTTGGCAATACCTACTACCCACTTTTTCATCCTTCTGCACGTCCGTGCCAAACTCGACATGTCCGTGCAAGCCTGTTTCTGGGCTCTTTCCTTGTTTTCTCCGTCCTTTTTGTTTTGAGGGTGATATATATACCCCCTTGGCTCCCCTTGTACGGGGATGGAAGTTTTTAGAGCTTTCTCTTAGTTTGTAATCTTAGAACATTAAAACTCTTAAATCATTAGTTAGATTTTAATTAGGAAAATTTTAAAATTACCAGCCAAAATGTATCCATTTTTCAAAATAACCACTCGTTTAATTTTTATTTTTAAATTATCACCCCTTAAATTAAATAATCACTCAGATTACCACCCATTTCAAAATTCCAGTGGATTTTCGGGCCCCACCTACCTTATTTTCCTCCTTCTTTTTGTTCATTTATCTCGACTTCACTCTCTCTCTATGCTATTGAACTTAACCAAACCCCTTCCTCGTTCAATTTCTTCACCATAAATCCCACCAATATATACTATGCCAATTATGCAAAAATCAACTATGCCAATTATGCAAAAATCAAAAGCTTTTACCATCCAAAATCAGGGATAATACAAGCAGCTTTGGAGGAGAATCGTGACTGTGGCTCGGGCTTCACGGTGAGTAAGCTTGAGGGATTAGGGTGATATGGATCAGGGCCGAGAATCGCCACCATTGTAAATGTTGGAGAATCGTGACTGCGGCTCGGGCTTCACGATGATTGAGCTTGAGAGATTAGGGTGAGATGGATCAGCTTTCTCTTTCCTCTTTCTTACCTGAAACCACCATGGGATTAGGCAAATCGCTAAACCCCTGTTTTTCGGCCTCCCACCTTCAGAAAACCCTGAAAAACTCACCATTTTTCTTGATCTTGTTGAGACATTGATCCACTCTTCCGCCGAACCGCCTTCTAAACCCTTCGATTTCGTGGTTCGCCCGAAAATTGAATGTGAAACGATGGATTTCTATGTGATTAAACGACCTGGGGTTGAAATTTCTTGAATATCTGTCAAAAAAGTTCGAGATTGTGATATTTACTGCAGGATTAAGGGAATACGCCTCGCTCGTGTTCGACATTTTGGACAAGAACAGGGTCATTAATCATCGGCTATACCGCGATTCTTGTAGAGAATTGGATGGAAAATATGTTAAGGATTTGGCTCAAATGGGGAGAGATTTATGGAAGGTTGCAATTGTTGATGATAACCCAAATTCAATTAAAATAGGAACCCTAATTTAAGAAAACCCCCAATTCAATTGAAGCATGAACCCTACTTTCATAAAACCCCCAATTTTACCTATTTACCCCAATTATAGTGGAATTTGGTGAAGAAAATGCAAATCGAAGTTGGGAGAGCTATTTAAAAGAGAAAAAATCAGGGGGTAAATCAGTTAAAAGGGTCAAAATAGCACTTAGTAGCCGTTAGGTGGGGCCCACAGACGGAAAACCCACCGGAATTTTGAAATGGGTGGTAATCTGAGTGATTATTTAATTTAAGGGGTGGTAATTTAAAAATAAAAATTAAACGGGTGGTTATTTTTAAAATGGATACATTTTTGGGTGGTAATTTAGAAAATTTCCTTTTAATTATTAGCTTGGAAAACTCAATTTCAACCATTGTAGAAGACAAGATTCCACCATTGTTGTTCAAGTTTGAAGCTTCTAATAACATTCTCTTTCCTTACTCTTCTATCTTCTCTCATCTTAGTTGTTAATTACTTGTTTAATTCTTGCATGCTTAGATTGTTAATTAGTTTAATTCTTAGTTTGAATTTGTTCATGAATTGCTTAAACCCTTTAATTGCTTTATTTTCCATGTATTGTGAGTAGTCTATTTTCTAGGGTTTGGGTAAAACCCTCATTGTAGTCACAAAGAATTTGTTGCATGTGCTAATTTGGTAATTATTGAGTGTTAATTAGTTGAGCTTAAGTGGTTTCATTGTTTAGTTCTTGTATATGGCCATTGCTAGAACTATTTATCCAAGCTTTCTCAACGAAGGATCAAGAGATGAACTTGAGTTAACTTCTTTATGCTTAATTGACTTGAAATGTCATGAGAATAGGAATTTCCAGTCAAGGGAACGTTTATGTCATCGTGATTATTCTTTAACACTTGTTTTATGCTTTGTAATCACGAGAGTAGGTTGTATTCATGATTCAAGTAATTCCACTAGCTTGAGAGAGTAGTTGGGTGTCTTAGATGACTTCCCTTAATTTATCCCCTTAATTTACCTTGATTGTTGCATGCTAATTGTGATTTGTGATGAAGTTGAGTGGTATAACCCGAGCCCTAGATTCCTCTTAATATTGTTAATCTCCCCTTAGCTTTTAGTTGTTTTGAACTAGTAGAAGTTACTTAAAACCAAACCAATATCGACTTCATTTATCTTATTTAAACGATAGTATCTCGGTGGTTGATTCAACACCTCTCTTGGGTTCGACCCTTTCTTACCCTTGCTATTAGTTAGTGAGACCAAGATAGGATTTATTTTTGGTAGGCTCGACGACGGCCTATCATGTACATGTGGCTTCCTCATTATGCAAGCTACATACATTATCTGACCATAAAAGGTCTTTTTAGAAACATTAATTTCTCATGATTTAAGATCACAGTTTGGTTAATTTCACAAGTAAACTTTGATATTATATTGGCCAAAACTCAATAGATGGCACTCACACTGATGCACATAACCCAGACTACAAGATAATTGATGAGTAGTAGGGGAAGTCACTAATATACATCCATCAACATGGTTGGGCAAGAATAATATTAGGATGGGTGGCAACGTGAGAAGTCCTCGTGTTGTCATGCAACCGACCCCATAATTTTGGTATTAAGTTTCATAAGAAGATTTTTTTTTTTTTTGAACCACAGAAGAAGAAGAGTGGATTATACAATAAGACTTAATCTAAAGACAGATTACTAAACTTGATTTCAAGGATTTTTATGAAGTTCTTAGAATGTAGTTTTTGGACTCACATCCTGATTACCACCAATTTGAAACCAAAAAGTTAATCCTACCTTAGCAACACTAGTGGAAAAATTGTCATTTGTAACACTCTATTTGTAACGGGCATGATAAAATTTGTTACAAAAAGAGTAATTGTAACGAGCAAAATATATAGCCGTTACAGAAAAAACTCATTTGTAACAGGCAAATAAATGCCCGTTACGAGTAGATAATAATTGTAACGGACAAATAAATGACCGTTACGAATAATTAATATTTGTATCGGGCAAATATAAAGCCCGTTACACCTAAATTAAGCGCTAGGATTTAATACTCGTAATTCTCTTTCGCAGCCGCTTTTCTTCCTCAACGCTCTCTCTATCTTTCATCCTTTCTATTTCCTCCTTCCTTATCTTCTTTCTCTTCTTCCTCTTTCATGTTGTCGGCGCGTCGGTCGGTCCTAGCAACGGCGACAGTGGCGTAAGAAGCTGGTACAAACCCACCTCTCGTCGTTTCCCCCTCCCGAAATGATTTTTCATGAAGGTTCGTGCTATTTTCTTCTTTTCTCTTTAAATAATTTCATTATTTCGTGTTTTTTGAGTTTTTGTTTTGCTCAAATTTACAATTTCATGTTTTCGGAGCCCAAGGGTTTTCTGATTTTCTATTTTAATTCAATATTACTCCATAGAAATTGTTCCTTTCTCAATTACATGCAACACCGCAAATTACTGAATTTTGACAACATTTAATTGTCAGTATTTCTTGAAATTATGTAGATCTGTGTTTCTGAGCTTTCAAATTACTGATGTGCAGTGGAGCGAACCTGGGTATGGGATTTAACCCGGGTATTGTGGCGATGCGAAGGTTGGGTATGGTGATGAGTTTGATGATGATGAGCTAAAGGATGTCTCTTAGATAATTTTTCTGCATTTTCATGATAATCTGACCCTAATTATATATACCGTACAAAGTATTATCTGAGCTCAAATTTATCAAGTACTTTTTGTGCTACTAATTGATTTCCTTGCCATCTTTCTGCATTCATGAATTTGGTGAGCAGATTTTGTTTATGTTTGATAAGATATTTTGCTGAATAATTTTGAGCTTGGTTTTGTAAACTTCAACTTGCATGGTTTAGGGATTTTTGTAATATGTAGTACCATCATATCATGGGAAATGATGTTAGAGTATGTTTTATTGATGCTGTAATTGTGCATTATTGTGCTAAAATTTAGTAAGAAGAGTTGTAGTCTATATATTTAAAAGGGCTGGATAGTGGATATTGTTTCGGGGTTTTCTGATGTCATGCGGGAGAGTTACAATTCCAAGACTGACCTCTAGACGCCTGTACCTGCAAAACAACGGAGACTCCGGTGGGTGGGAGTTCCGCCTCCAACGATCAAGTTAGAACGTGTATGAAGAGTAAAGTGCGGAAAGTGAAAGCCATTATCGAACACTGATATGCTAATACTGTGAGCATGATTTACCTTATAATTATATATGCCATTATCGAACACTGATATGCCTCATATTATATATGACAGTATCGGACACTGATATATTTTGTTGCTCGCGCAACAATGTTATTTCTACCTCCTAATTTTTAAGTATGTTGTATGTTGGTTGTGTATGAGTCAGCTAATTTGTGTATTAATTTGATGATTTTTTGACCTTAAATGGACCATTGAAGTTTCTCATTAGCGTAGGATTTTGCTAGTTTCTGGCCTGCCCTTGCTATTGGTTTGTTGTGAAATGACTTGTGGTTCTTGAACTTAAGAGAACTTTTGAGAATCTACTTTTGAGATGCATTATTTACTTAGAAGGCTAGAACAAGAATTGATTTATAAAGGCTTTGGTTTAAGAGGCTATGTCTTTGCAACTTTATTTCTCTTGATTGTATGATTAAATTTGGAATACCGTTTTACTGAACCCATATTTGGTTTGTTGTGAAATTTCTAACAGACCGCCTACTTCTTCAGCCGCCCATCATTTCATTAGTTCAGAGACTTCTTCTCAAAGGTAACCGCCTGTTCTCTTGTACTTTTCTCTTTGCTTTTCTTTTTTCCAAAATGGTTGCCCAAAAGCACCCGGCACGACCTAGGTTAGTGATCAACCGGTCACCAGGGACGGCTGAATCTAAAACTAGTAGTGTCGGCTGCCCCTTGCTAGACCACCCTTTGCGAACTGCCCAGAGTCCGGCTGTCTATGTGTCTGTGCAGGACACCATGGCCAGAACAAAAAGAACTACAAGAGTGACAAACTCAGACGGCTCCTCATTTTACGTGCCCATAAGCGAGATCTCGGACATCCCACCAGGCGCCCCTAGCACCCCAAGTGATTCTATTTTGGAAGAATCAGGGGAGGAGGTTCAGAATGACCCTCCTATCATTGATCTATCTGGGTAGGCGGCTGCTTTGCCCGAGAGCTCGAGCGATGACTCTGAGCTTAGCACCTCTAGTCGGCATTCTGGCGACTCAGAGGAGAGGCATTCTCGGCTACATACTACGAGAGAAAGCCACGAGGTGGAAAAAGGGGAGAGATAGGCAGAGCCGGGTGCTACTCAAAGGGAAATGTATACTCCCTACTTTTGCCATGTTCCCAAAGGCAGGCGCAAAGCCATGTCTGAAAAAATTGGGAGCTTTAGGGCTGACCATGTAATGGGTCATGATTACATTCTAACGGTGTCGGATGGTGAGGATACAATAGTCTGGCCAGAGAAGTCCAGCTATAGGGACGAGTGTTTTGGCTGCTATGAGGCGGCCTGGTTTAAGATTTCCTCTACATCCGGCTGTAGAGAGGATTTTGGATAGGTATCAGCTGGGTTTCTGGCAACTGGCCCCAAATTCATGGTTCAACATCTTGGGCTATGTTGCCGGCTATGAGATGTATGAGGTGGATCCAAGCTTCGAAGCATTCGCCCATATGAACTATCTCAGCCGGACCCCGAAAACAAGCGGGACCGGCTGGTACCAGCTTTCTAGCCACAAGGGCTACATGATGACCATGGGGAAGAAGAACAAATGGAAGGATTGGAGAAACACCTTCTATATAGTCTCCTGTCTTGATAAGGTCAAGAACAAAAAGTACAATAGGTGGAACAGGGATCCACCATACTTGACAGGCGGCTTTGACCTGCCGCCTGTTCCTCGAAGAACCAAGGAAGAGATCCTTGACCAAGGGCTCTTCAAAGTAATAATACAAGCGAACCCCGAGACTGGGGTGAGGGAGTTCATCCCTCAACATTACATCCCAAAGTATAACTGGTTATACGATAGGAAATATCTGGTCGCCTGCGGCCTTAGCGAGGAGATGCGAGAGGTAGCTAGCCACCTGTTTTGAGTGTCTTGTTAGACTTGGCTGATTTTGTGTCTAACCATTTGATTCATCTTTTGCAGATAAAGCTATGGATAAAATCTCGGCCTCCAAGAAAGCAGCCGCCCAAATCCGCGAGGCCATTCTGGGCAAGCGGTCTACTGAAGAGTCGCCTGCCAAACAGGCGGCTTAGGGTGAGATAGTTTTAGCACAATCCTTTTATGTTTGTCGTCTGTTTGTGACCAAATGACTTATGTTGCAGGGCAACACTGCCAGACCTTCTTCCTCATCCCAGCCGGACCCCAAGGTCAGGAAGCAGACGACCAGGGATGTGGCGACTCCTGGCGACGCCAGGAAACTGGCGGCCGAAAGGCAAGGAAGGACTCCCCCAAAGCGGGGCAAGGACTCCAGCTACCCCTGGGAGTAGCCGGCCCCCTAGACAAAAAAAAGGTGGCGAGAGGTATAACTCGTTCAAATTTTCTAACTTTCATTAAGCAACCGCCTCTTCTGAAATCAGGCGGCTTGTCTTCTGTTATTATTATGTCGCTTATTAATCAAGGTCTACTTTGCGGATGCCCCTAAAGAGCTGGACTTGGTTCAGATGGCATAGTCCATGTTGAAGGCCATCCCTGTTGAGGATAGGGAGTCTATTAACGGAGTCGGCACCCTTAACCTTGAAGCCATCCTGGCTCTCCTTGCCGAGGTATACTTTGTAAAAAATTCTCTCTTTTACATTTCAACATTAGCTTGGTCGCCTGTAACTGACGACTGTTTTTTGGCCGACTGCAGTCTGCGCTACGAGTGTATAGTCTCCGCAAACCCATCAACGAGAAGAACAAAGAGGTAAAAGCTGCGAAGGCCATGGTCGCCTCTGATTCTGATATAGCTATGTTCCAAATAGCTCAAAACGAGATTCTGACTACTGACATCCTGTATTACCAGGCGCCTGCCACTTTGCAGGTCAAGAAGGACTTATAGGCGGCCAAGACGAAGATCTTGGAGCTGGAGAAGTCAGTTAAGGACCTCAAAGCTGAGTTGGCGCCTCTAAAGGAGGCGGACCAAGAATCCAAGGGACTCCGCAAGTGGGTAAATAAGCTTAAGGGCCGCCTACAGAGTCAAGAGGCTGACCTCACTCAAAAGCTTAACGAACAAGCTGGTGAGGAGAAGATGACGCTTGTTCAGGACATGATGGACGACTGCAGCGCCATTATGAAGACGACCTAGGCGGCCCTCTTCCCTGAATCCGGCTATGAAAAATGGGAGAGCCAATTCGCCGTCTGTTCTGATCAATACAACAAGAAGATCATGGAGCAGGCAGACGCGACGAGGATGCGGAGGATGAGGCGTCCGACTCCATCTCCGGGGAGTCGGACTAAGAAGGGGATGATAAAGAGGAGGCGGATGCTGAGGGAGAGTCGCCGCAAGAGGAGGCGGATGTCGGGAAGGAACAGGCGCAGGTTGAGGATCCCAACCAGGCGGCTGCGACACTAAACGCCCCCAACTGCTTGAGCTTCTTCTTTTAATGTCAACTTTCCTTGGCCTGCGTGCCGCTTGTCTTGTATCATTACCCGACCAAAGGGTCGGGGTTTATTGACAATTTTTTAATTTTCAAACATTTCTGTCGATCACCTGGCCGACTGTTAATATTAAGCATCCGGCCGTTTTTGCCGGTTTCTCCAAATTTTTGAAGTGTTTGAATTTTCGCTTTTCATGAATTTTGCCAAGTGTATGTAGCTTGCTTCTTGTTTTCATGAATGCTTTATATACCGACTGTTCTTGCCCCTGGGCGACTGGCGCCTGGTTTTTCAAAGGTGAGTTTGATTGACTTGGAATTTTTGATACTTAAAGAGTATTACTAATACTAGGTCAATCAATCACTATGGTGATTGCCCCAAACCAAGCATCAAGTCGGCCATTTTACAAGCGAACACCTAGCTTAAACTCGGCTCTCGGCCTTATAGTCAAACGCAATATGCTAAGTTGTATTTAGTTTATTTTATTGATCATCAATAGTCCGTCTTCTTGGTGCTTGTACAGAACAGGCGCTAATCTGGATGTTTTTTAATCAAAGTAGCTTTCGTGGTGTTGCTAACCTTAATAGGAGTAGTGGTCGAATGCCGCCTGTTTTTTACAAAGACAGGCGGCTTCATTCGTACCTTTTAGGTCCCATTGTAGGTTGGCTATGAGTTAACCTTTTGGGGGTTAATCAGTCTCCGTCGCTTGAGCTTGAGTAAACAGAAGAATCAGTCAGCCGTGGTCGCATGTTGTTTTTCTGTTTACAATTCCTTGCATGGAAACAGGCGGCAATGGAATCTTTAGCCGTAGTAGGCGCCTGTAGGTTTGCAAGAGATTATAACCTTTAGAAGGAATAGTGGCTGAATACCGTCTGTTTGCCATTAAACAGGCGGTTTGATTCGCACCGTTTAGGTTCTATTTCAAGGTTGTCAATGTGACTATGAGTTAACCCTTTGGTTAATCAGTCTCTGTCACTTTGATTTGAGTGAGTAAAAGAAACAAGCGGCTTTGGCCGCATGTACCTCTTTATTCGCCAAGTTTTGCTTAACTATTTACTCAAATTATGCCGGTTTATTGTCCCAAGCAATAACAGGCGGTTTCTGACCTAGATTTTAACTGTCTACCGCGTCTTTTCAGTATAGCGGTACGTTTATCTTTGTCTCATGTCAAACGACTGCGAGGTTGTCAAGAAGACACTCGTAGGGTCGTTTGTTTTATGTTTATAGAGCAATGTGTCACCCAAATGGGAGATGCTCTCTACAACGAATTCACCCGGATGGATGTCGCCGGACGCCTGCTCTGTTTTGGGACAGACGTATATTTTTAATTTCATAACGATCATTCGGCCATGGGCCTTAGGTTGATCATCCGGCCTGTGGCCTCAAATAGATTAAAGAACAGTTTGCTAAGTCCAGACTTAACATTTTTACTCACGTGAGAGTAAGTGATTAAAGGAAATAAGGCCGACTATGTACAGGCGGCTTGCCCCATTGAGGAGACTTGCAAAAAGCTGAAAAATAGATTACAAATTTTCTTGATATGCTTTCATATACAAATAATTTACAAATCTCAGAAGTAGTAGTACTTTTTCAAGTTGTCTACGTTCCAAGTTCTGCCTAGCTACCTACCGTCTGGTGTTTCCAGGCGGTAGGTGCCGCCTCTAACTTCTTCATAGATTCGGTAGGGGTCATCCCAGTTATGAGTCACCTTTCCTTGTTCGTTGGCCCTACCGACTGCTTCCATTTTTCGTAACACAAATCCCCTACCTTTAGGGGCCGCTTGTGCACTTTTTTATTGTAAGCTCTCGTCATTCTTCGACAGTAGATCTCATTGCGCAAGGCTGCATTGCCCCTGCGTTCTGAAAGTGAATCCAATGCTAGCCGCATGGCTTCCAGTTGGTCTCTTCGTCATAAAGCATGACTCGAAGAGTCGGCTAGTGTTCATATGTAGAACAACCTCTGCCCATAAACCATGAGAAATGGAGTTTCACCAGTCGCCCCTTTTTCAGTCGTCCTGATGGCCCATAGAACAT